>NC_090400.1:40093437-40130937 GCF_036365525.1 Heterodontus francisci | reverse complement strand
AATGTACCAAAGAACTTCATGCAAATGTAAGGAAGAGAATGAATCCCTAGCTAAAGAATAAGAATTTAGAAAGGGTGACAAAAGGCCTGGTTAAAAAAGGTGGATTTTAAAGCAAGAGAGGGAGGTGGAGAGGTGAGGGAGGGATTAGAGAAATATTGCTAAGAGTGTGTGGCCTGGGTGACTGAAAACACAGTTTCCGTGGGAGGTGATGGGGGGCCGAAGCCAGAGGAACTGCAGGGTCTGGGGCAACGTTGGGGTGAAGATGATTACTGAAAAAGGCAGGTGTGAGGCCTTGAAGCGATTTTAAACAGGAGGATGGGAGTTTCAAGTTGTAGGCATCGGTTGGATTGGGAAGAGCAGAGGTGATGAGTGAAGTGGGTTTGGCGTAGGGCAGGATGCAAATGGCAGTGTTTTGGGTGAGCTGAAATTTGCACCAGAAGGAGCATGGAGGGAAATATGTTCCGGAGATGAAAGTAAACCGTTTTTGTGATGGAGAGGATATGGGGTTGGAAACTCATTGCAGGATCGAATTGAATGCCGAGATTATGAACCCAGTGATTTGGCCTGAGACAGTGACCAGGAAGGAGGGTGGAATCAGTGGTAAGGTATGGAATTTATGATGTGGGACAAATACTTCCGTCTTCCCAATGTTTACCAGGAGGAAATTATGGCTTGTACAAGACTGGATATCAACAAACAGTATGACAACATAGAGCCAGTGGAGTAGTCAAGTGAGATGGTGGAAAATGATGGGTGTTGCAGCATTCATATAAAAGATGGCTGTATGTTTGAATTCCTCACCAAGAACAAGCATGTAGATGAGGGAAGGGAGGGAGGGTCAAGGATCGATCTTTGGGAATTGAACAATTGACGGTGAGGGGGCTGGAAGAGATGTCGTTGCTGGAGATACTCTGGCTGAGATATCATTGGTAAGAGTAGAACAAAGTAAAGGTAGTCCCTCTGAGCTGAATAATGGAGGAAGAGTGTTGGAGGAGAATAGTGTGGTCAGCTGTGCAGAGGGCAAGGAGGAATACTGCACCAGAGTCACAGTCACAGGGGATGTCATTTTCTGACTTTGGTTAGGGCCATTTCAGTGCTGTGGCAGAGGTGGAAAACTGACTGGAGAGGTTCAAACTGGGTGTTTCAGAAAAGATGAGTATGGATTTGGGAGTTAACAGCTCATTCAAGGAGTTTAGAAAGGAAAGACAGATGGGCAATGGATATTTTGCAAGGATAGAGGAGTCAAAAGGGTTTTCAGGGAGTGGGGAAGATGATGGTTTTGAAAGGTAGGAGGGCATTGCCTGAGAATAGGGCACCCTGTCAACGAGCATGGGGGCTAGGTGGGAATGGGGTCAAGGGAGTAGGGTCTCGTGGACGAGACGAGATCAGATGCAACATAAGGGGAGATGGGCGAGACATTGTTGGGAGATGTGGGCGGAATGGCATTGTTTTGCTTAATGAGAAGTGCAGGGGTGGGGAGCGGCAATGACAGTTGTGTGGGTAGGGGATGAGGGAGGAAGGGCATTGGGATTTAACGAGACAGTTGGTGGTGGAGAAAAGAAGCTGGGCTTTACCTTTACTTTCTAGGGTGATCCTTGAGTAGTGGATGATTTTGGCACAGTAGAATGAGGCCTAACAACATTTGGTGCAGTTCAGCCTGATCTGGTGATGGATGGTTAAGTCATTTGTGCAGCAGTTATGCTCAAGTCTGTGCCCTTTGAACTTGAGGGAGCAAATATGATGCCCTATCAAAGGAAATGGCTGAGGTGGGGGTGGGAAGTTAAGATTTTGCAGACAATACTATCAAAGGTGGAGGTTAAGAGATTGGTTGAAGAAATAAACAGGTGCAGTGGTATCGTGGGAATCGTTGGCCTAAGGCCAGAATGCTGGGCTGTTTGGAAGTGAAGTTGTAAGTGGTTTGGAGGAAAGGTTTTTTTCCCAAGGATGGATGCAGAAGAAAGTGGGGTTGCATGGAGGGGGGATGGTATGAGGACATGGGTGGTAAGGGATGGTAGGACATGGCCATGTCCATGAATCAGTCTAGAAGTGCCTCAATCCTTAATGTATTTTTGATCATTTAAACTTGGAATAAACCTGATGTGTTTCTCCAATAGAAATTGCATCATGAGTTATTTTGTGTGCTATAATACTGAGCAACACTGTACTATGTTAATGCACCTCCCAAGTCACTTTTTTATTTTACTGCATTTGAATGTAATTTTTGATGGTCTATTTCACTTAATATGATTTTTTTAACGTAATTTGAAAAATCTCCTAGAAAAGTTGAACACGCATATAATGGTGCGAGCAGGTAGCACATTAATTAAAAGTCCTTTGATGCTTTAAGCAATATGATTCCAAATGGCACAAACCTGTATTTAAGGGCTGCTGCTTCTTGATTTAAATACGTTTTTTTTTATAGCTAATGATTGAAGGTGACCTTAGTTTTGTTTTTCAAATTTCAGTTGGTTTAGTTATTTTCACAGTTAATTGAGAAAAATATTGTTCTGTGCCAACTTTGTTCTTGCTGTTTTCTTTATTCTGTTTAACAGTGTCTAATGTATGGGATGTTAATTGAATTTGAATCTTTTTAATTTTCTTTTTTCATGAGGACCACATCCCCTTTTTTCTGATTGCCAATTTTCTCTTCTCCTTTCCTGAATGATTCGATTCCTTGACGGGATACAGCTACACACATGCCAGTTACATTCTCGCATTTAATTGCGTGAACCTTATTTTTGAGTGTGGACCTCAACACTGACATCACCAGGCCATTTCACCACAAGGGCATCATAGTCAACCTTGATGCTATCCTTCTCCAGTGTTCACATGCATACTTCTATTGGGGTTGCTACTGATGTGCTCAACTGCACCCTCACCTCCACCTTTGATGCCCTAGTCCCCAATAAAAAGATCAGTCTCTCTCACCTTGGCCGTCGTCAAACACGGAAAGCAAAGCATTAGTTTTCTGCTGTACGCTGATGACACTCAGCTGTACTCACCACCACTTCTCTCGATTCTTGCAGTGTTAAATTATCAAAATGCTTTTCCGACATCCATTACTGGATGAGCAGAAATTTCCTCCGATTAAGCATTGGGAGGACTGAAGCCATTCTTTTTGGTCCCTGCTCCAAACTCCGTTCCCTAGATATGAATTCCATTCCTCTTCCTGGCAACAGTCTGAGATTAAGCCAGTCTGTTTGCAACCTTGGTGTCACATTTGACCCTGAGATGAGTTTCTGACCTCATACTCATACTAAGACTACCTATTTCCACCTCCATAACATCGCTTGACTTTGTTCCGTCTCAGCTCATCTGCTGCTGAAACCCTCATTCATGTCTTTGTTATTTCTAGACTTGATTATTCCAACACACTCCTGGCTGGTCTCCCACATTCTACTCTCTGTAAACTTGAGGTCATCCAAAATTCTGCTGCCTGTGTCTTAACTCATTCCAAGTCCCATTTCCCCCATCACCCCTGTGCTCACGGACCTACATTGGCTCCTGGGCAAGCAACGAATTGATTTCAAAATTCTCATCCTTGTTTTCAAATCCCTCCATGGCCTCGCCTCTCCCTATCTCTGTAATCTCCTCCAACCCCACAACCCTCTGAGATATCTGCACACCTATAATTCTGGCCTCTTGGGCATCCCTGATTTTAATCACTCCATCATTGTTGGCCACACCTTCAGTTGCTTAGGCCCCAAGCTCTCAAATGCGCTCCCTACACCTCTCCATCTCACTTTCCTCCTTTAAGACACTCCTTCCACCCTACCTCTTTGTCCAAGCTTTTGGTCAACTGACCTGATATCTCTTTTTGTGGCTTGGTGTCATACTTTGTTTTATAATGCTCCTGTGAAGCACCTTCGGGATGTTTTATTACGTTAAGTAGTTGCTGCTGCTGCAGATGCTGGTCAGGAGAGGAAATCCTGATTTTTATTCAACCTGTTGTCATGTGTTCTTCCAGATTAGATTAGCTAATTTAGCTCATGCTGGGAAGCATTTCTTGGGCTCAGCTACTCATTGGATAAATTTACTGAACTGTTGGGGAGCATTTGCTTAACTTTCTTTCTTTTATCCTTCCGGCTGCTGGTCACCCAAACACAGGTCCGCGCCCTGCTCCACAGGTGTTGCTTGTAATTAGCTACTAGAAGATGCTTTTTAATGTCCTCTGCTCACTTTACTTCCCAACCTCTGCCAACCTCCTCCCATCACCACTACTGAGGTGAGGTACAGTCTTCACTCAGTGCCATCCTGTTCAGCAAAGCTCAGATTAGGAGCAGAGTGGATCAGAGCTTGAACTAACTCCAGCCGTTAGTCTAGGCTATTGCATGTTAATCACATCATGTCACCACCTGTTCATCTCAACTATCAATCCTGGGCAAGGTAGGAAATCTTCTACAGGAAGAGGAGTTCTGTTTCATGTGCTGCTTGTGATCTGAAAGTGCTTTACACTGTTCCATTTCTTTATATCTCTTGACCTCCATGTTGAAGGACCACAAATACACAACAAAAATTCTTTAAACAAAACTCCACAGCAGCCAGAAGTTTGCATGGACCTTTTATAAGTTGCTAACATGCCAATGGAAAGAATTCCATCATTTTTTCAGATCCATTTTCGTTGTGCAAATTTTGCAAATACATTGCAAACATGATCTTAAATTAACTGCATTTGCAGCTTTGTCAATCTGGAATCAAAATAGCAGAGCCAGCACAAGTGCCAGAAGCTGCAGCCATTTACTTTAGCCATCAGCAGCACTTTTCCATCAGAGGCGCCCAAGGACAACTACCTCCCAAAGGGAGTTTGGCATCAATGATATTGGTGCGAGTCATTTACGATAAAGGTAAAAGGGCCATAAATGTCATGTTCTACTGATGCTGTGGAGGAAGAATAGATTATGGTAGTGAACTGTTAATTACTCTAGTGCAAGGCATTCAGACTATTTTAGATATTACGTGGCTTAAGATGTAGCTTTAAAAACTTCTTAAAATTACTTTTGTAAAATGGTCAAAGAACTTTTACACTGATTTAATCTTGCCTGTAGGAAGCCTCTTTTGAATATCTGCAGAATGAGGGAGAACGCTTGCTGCTAGAGGCTATGGATGAGCTGGAAGTGGCATTTAACAATACTAATGTTCGAACAGATTGCAACCATATCTTCCTCAACTTTGTTCCCACTGTCATCATGGATCCTTCAAAGGTAGGCACTGTCTTTGAAATTCTTTGAAATCTACATCTTCACTTTGTCAGTCTAAATCTTTGGTTGTTTCTGGTCTGGCCTATTGCACTGGTTAACTGATCATGCTATGCCATAATCCAGTAGGACACGGGCGTCCATTTATTAAAACCATGGGAATGGGTGTTTTGTGATCTCTGAGAATATAGTTATGTTTCTGGGCTCCTTAATTTTGGAGGAAATGGGCATTATCCTGCTTCTCAGCAATTTCAGCCCCTTAGCGAAGGGGTGAACTATCTCAGCTAGTGGCCAGATTGAGTATTATCAACTTGAGAGAGGCTGCAACTCTTGTGGAATGGCAATGCACCCTGTCAGCTTATCAATAATGCATTGTATTTTGAGGATGAGTGCCACATGGGGAGCTGTTTTTATTTGTATAGTGTCCTGATATCAATAATGTAATATAGAATCCCATCTATTTTCAAAATTCAGCTTAAAATTTTTTTTTTTTAGTTAGTAATTGAAGCTGCTGTTGCGATAGATTGGAGAGCTTGCTGCATTGCAGTCTGTTCCCAGATTACATAAGAATAACTTTGTGGCTCCTTGTTCATGATCACCCTGAAATTGAATAATCCCCAGATCTTATTACAACATAATCCTGTTACATTTGGTGCCTTCAGTGGCTCAGTGGGAACCACACTGTGTGATGTGGTACCATGCATTGCACAACAGAATATGTCGAGTTCAATGCCTCTGTTCAATTAGCTGATCTCAGCCAGGCAGCAGGTGGGATGCATTTACACAGGCTAGATGAAAACTTTAAGCAGAAATCCTAGTCCTTATTTCTATCCGTAACCATCCTAGCCCCTGCAGGATGGTGCCAGTTTTGAGTGAGGACAGGACTCAGCCCTTCAGTCAAATAACCTGTCAATCTTTCAGGTTCACAATTTCATAATGGTCACTCTGGCATGGTAATTGGCGGCCTGCTGGGACCATGGAATACTACTCGAGCACAAACCACTACCTTCAGGAGATGGTGAGAGAAAATTAGGAGAGGGCACATAGAAGTAATTTCTGAAAGATTGTATAGAATCTGGACAAAATAGTGTTTGATGCAATAGAAACAGAAAATGCTGAAAATACTCAGCACATCTGGTGGCTTCTGTGGAGAGAGAAACAGAATTAATGTTTCAGGTCGATTACCTTTCATCAGAACTGCAGCTGGTATATTCCTAACGTGTTGGGGGACAGCCCTACGTGTTAGCACAGTGGCTGCTTTCAGTAATCCTGCAATGGATAAGGGTCCTGAGCATTCTGTTTATGTTCCTTCTTCCAGATAGAAGAGTCCGTGCGCAGCATGGTGATGCGATATGGCAGTCGTCTCTGGAAACTGCGTGTGCTTCAGGCCGAGTTGAAAATAAATATTCGCTTGACGCCTACTGGGAAGGCCATTCCAATCAGGCTGTTCCTGACCAATGAGTCAGGTTATTATTTGGATATCAGTCTGTACAAGGAAGTAACAAACTCCAGGACTGGACAGGTATGAGAAGTTAATGACTAACTTGCTTAAATAAGAGAAGTTTGAGTTTTTTATTTGAAGCTTGTTGGAAAAGGTGTTGTAAAGAAAGATTATAGATATACCACTGTTAAGGAGTTATGGTGTATCTCTGGTATGGCAGGATTTCCGCCCATCAACCCTGGCCCCCAATTTTCTGACTTTGGAGTAATTTACCTAATTTTGGTGGGAAGGTCAGCTAGAATTAGGTTGGTGATTGGCTGTCTGGGAGCTCGGTTGCCTAGCTACTGCTGGTGTAAATGCAAAAAAATTATTGTAAATATATTCTTGAATTTGGTGCCCAAGCCTGCAAAGGAGTTGGGGAGTGAAAAATGAGGGTTAGGTTGTGGGATTATGGGCACAGTCTAAGGGAAAGGTGTTGATGAGCAGGGAGGGAAGTGGCCTGGTGGATGGAAGTAGGCAGAGAGTTCCAGAGTACTAAAACATAGTGGCTGAACAAGCAGCCACCAGTGATTATGTGGATGGAGCAGGAGACAAAGAGAAGTCCTGTGTTCGATGAGCAGACAGTGCGTGCATGTAGGTGAAGGTCACTAAAGTGAGTTGAGGCAAGGCCAATGAGTGTCTTGAGAGAAAGAATGAGAATTCTGAAGTCTCTTTGTTGGGACACTGAGAGCTTGAATAGATGAGGTTGGGGGAGATGGTGGCGTAGTGGTAATGTCACTGAATTAGTAATCCAAAGGCCCAGGCTAATGTCCTGGGGACACTGGTTCAAATCCTGCCGTGGCAGCTGGTGGAATTTTAAATTCAATTAATTTTTAAAAATCTGGAATTGAAAGCTAGTTTTAGTAATGGTGCCATGAAACTATCAAAAACACATTGGTTCACTAATGTCCTTTAGGGAAGGAATTCTGCCATCCTTACCTGGTCTGGCCTACATGTGACTCCAAACCCACAGCAATGTGGTTGAGTCTTAACACACTCAACCCTCTAAAATGGCCTAGCAAGCCACTCAGTCTTGAGGGCAATTAGGGATGGGCAACATATGCTGGCCTGGTCAGTGATGCCCACATCCTATGAAAGAATGGGGTAAAAAATGTTTGGGAGTACAGGACCTAGTGTGGATGAGATAGGTGGGCTGCAGAATTTTGAATGTGTTGAATTTGTAGAAAATTGAGACAAACATGGTGACAAGGAGAGTATTAGAGAAGCCAAGCCTCCAGGTGGTATTGGAGGAGTGTAGGACTTTGGCGAGAGCAGGGGAAAGGAAGGGATGGAGTTGAAAGAAAGTAATCCTGGTAGCGGACTTTATGTAAAGAAGGTCACTGAGTTGTGCAGTATGTCAATATTTCACATCTCTTAGATTTAACACAGCTGATGGAGCCAAGGCACGAATTAGTGACAGTGGGTGCCAAAGGGAAATGGGAACTACTTTCAGGTCCCAACCAGTGTCAAGATGGAGGAAATGTTTATTCAGCTGAGTTTTGATGACAGGCAGGCAGTCGGAGTGCAGCAATAACTAGTCTAACAGATATAGGCTTGGGTTTGTTTCATCAGCACACAAACATGGGGCAAGATTTTTAAAAGGGTCAGAGGTCCAGTTCGGAGGTGGGCTAGCTCGCACATTGGCACTGTTGGCTTCCATGCTGGTTCGCCGCCACGATTTCAACCCCAAGCCATTTTGAATGGTTAATTAAGGGGCCTGTTAAGGCTCTGTTTCTGCACCAAGTAGAATTTCCAGTTTGCAATGTGGGCAGCAATGTTGGCCTGGACCACAGCCCAATCCTGGACCCATCGCAACCGCTAGGCCACAGCAGCGGCCGCTGGCTGTTCCCTGGAGGGGTTATTCCTCCAAGATTATCGCCAGGCAGCTGTGACTTTTAAAAATATAACTTCTCCACATGTCCCTTGCTGTCTGCCTCCTCACATTGGCAGCTCTCACCTTGAACAGTGAGCCTGCCGATCTGAGTACTGGAGGGCCTCCCATTGGTCTTTCAATGCCGGGAGCCCACCCACCATCCCTGATTGGACGGTGAGCCCCCTGGTCTTCAATTGGCTGGAACATTGAAGATTGCAATGGGCGTGCCTAAAGCGTGTGAGGTTGGGACCCGAAAGTAGTTCCCATTTCCAGTTCCCAACCCCAAATGAAAATCCAGCTCGTGGAAACTATATTTGTGCTTTAAATCATGTTGCCAAGTGTTACCTTGTAGATGGTGAGGGAAAACCTATGGATTGCATCAGAGTTGACTCTGCGGGCGAGGTCGTTGGATACAATGTAATACGTGCATTCCAAGAGGTTTAAGTCAAACCAGTGCCATGGCAGTAGACTGCAAAGGAAAGTCAAAGGAAGGTGGAGTAGCAGTCTGTTGGAACAATGAGCCTTGGTTGCAGGCACCCTAAATGTCATTTGTGACTTTAATCACTGCAGTTTCGGAATGAGCAGGGCAAAAACCAGATTGGAATAAGAAGAGGTGGGAGTGTAGTTTCATATAGTGTTGTTTCTGATAGAGTAGCATGCAATTTTGACCAAAGAGAGGAAGTGATGATACAGTTTGCAGTGATTTGGTTAGAACTTGTGGTCTGTGAATCAGAGGCCATTGATGTAGCTACTATACCTGGTGGAATGGTGAAGCAGAGCACCTGCCTTGTAGCTGAGGGGGCAAAAGCATTGAAGGTGAAAGTGAGATGGTTGAAGATCAGCAGAGGCATGGGTGATATCATGGATGACAAGCTGGGGGGGAAAGAGCAGAATTTGAGAGAATGATTGGGAGTGTGGGTTATAATCTTCCTTCCTAAGATTGAAAGTGGCAGACTGAGTGGAAGACCACCAAATTAAACCCGAGCCTTTCTGCTCCATGATGCAATGTACGAAGACATCAATCAGTGCTGCCCTAACCTCACACGCCCATATTGCAAGTGTGTTATGGTAGCTCTCCAATCCTCCAACCACTGATGGGCTCATGGTCACCCCTCTGTATAAAAATGTACATTTTACTTTTCTCCTCAAACCAACCTCGTATCCATCATTTTAATTTATGAATATTTGAGGAACTGAAAGATTCTGTTGCTGAAAAAAAGTTGAATTCTGCTTTTTGTAATTTGCAACCTGACCTTTTCTTTGATATTCTTCTGATTGAGTTTATGGTAATGAAATTACTGAGTATACATCTAACAGCCACAGCAGGGGGGAGATGGGGGCAAAAGGAGTGATTTAATCTTCTGTGTTCTGTTAGTGGTATGCTATTCTTAACCACAGTTGCCGTGGCTCTTTGTACAGCTTGATTACATTAACTCCTATCACAATGGCTTCAAGGCAAGCCCTTTCTTGTCAGTAAATAATGCCACGACTTGTTTTTTCCCCCTTGTAATTGTGCAGAGTAAGACTTTTTTCATGGCGAAAACTTTCATTTTCATTATGTATTGTAAATGACAAAAGAGGTCAGAGAAATGACTACTAGGTAATACAGTGGAAGAGGAGATTAGAATGTTTGTGTGGGTAACCTCTGGTAGCCTTTGGAAAGATTCCTCGGAGACCACTCTTACGCATGATTGATTGCTTTCGAGGCAGGCTGCTGATGAAAGATAGAGCAGCAGCAACAGCAATGGATTATGGCAGGGATGCCTATCATGGTTCTTTCAGAGACGCGCCACTAATCCCCAACCTGCAACACGCGGCAACTTATCACAGTGTGCTTCGATGCACGAAAAGCCCATGGTCTGACTTGCAAAGGAGCAGAATAAGAGGGAGAAAAATTATGGTGAAATCTGAATAAAAAAAGCAGAACCTACAGGAAATGTATAGCAGTTTGATTAGCATATGGGTGCGTTCATCTTTTGTAGACTGTGCTGAAGTGTTGTGAAAGAATGGTCTTCCCCTTTCAGAGGCTGTTTGAATAGGGTAGCTATTCAGAGTGGCAGAAGGTGGGAAGTAGGGTCCCATAAGGATCAATGCTGGGGCCACATTTGTTCGTAAGTTATCCTAACGATTCTGACTTTGGAATCAAAGACACAATTTCTAAATTTGCGGACTACAACAAATTACAAAAAGACATTAATAAACTTGCAAAATGAGCATATAATTGGCAAATTAATTTCAACATGTACAAGTTTGAGCTATTACATTTTGGTAAGAAAAATTAGAATCCAAATTGGGTTGAGGAGAATGGGGATCTAACAAAAGCAAACCAGCACGAAGGTTTATTTCTGGAGGGATAGAAGTGAAAAGTAGAAATGTTATGCTAAGCTTGTGTCAAACCTTGGTTAGCTCACACTTGGAGTACTGTGTACAGTTCTGGTCTCCATATTATGAAAAGGATATGGAGGCACTGGAGAGGGTACAAAAAAGACTTATAAAGATAATACCAGTGCTGTGAGATTATAACCATCAAAAAAGGATGAACCAGCTGGGGCTGTTTTCTCTTGAAAAGAGAAGGCTGAGGGGTGATCTAATAGAGGCCTTTAAAATTATGAACGGTTTTGATAGAGTAGACACAGAGAGAGATTGCTTCCATTTGTGGGGAAGAGCAAAACTGTAGGCCATCAATGTAAAATAGTCACCAAAAAATCAATAGGGAATTCAGAAGAAACTTCTTTCACCAGAAAATGATGAGGATGTGGGGCTCGCTATCACTGGGAGTTTAGCTGAGGCCAATAGTGTAAATACATTAAAGGGGAAGTCAGATGAGCAAGCAGGAAACAGTTATATGAAGAAGGATGGGAGGAGGCCCGAATAAAGCATAAATGCTGGCATGGATTGGTTGGGCTGAATGACCTGTTTCTGTGCTGTATATTCTCTGTAGTTCTATGTAATTCTTGTGCACACTCAACACATGTTTTCTGTTTTGAAAGCAGAATTACAATTTTGCACTTTCAAGCATGATTTGATAAAAATGGTCCTATTTCTCTAGAATGTTGACAAAAATGGCCAGTATCTCTGCACACGTGTATATGCTTTACTACAAGAGCATTTATCTAAAGAGTAGGAACATAGGAACAGGAGTAGGCCATTCAGTCCATCGAGCCTGTAGAAAGTGCTCCCTTAATTTCTTAATGCAGACACCCAATAAAGTTGGAAACCCAATAAAGCAAATGACTAGTTTTAATCTGGCTAATAGCTGACTAATAATTGCAGTGCTCCAATTAATGTGTTTCCAGCAACGTTCTATTTAGATATTCCAGAATGTAAAGTAACTTGTGAATTTGATTTCTGTTTGAGAACGTCACTCTAGAAGAGTAGCATATTCCCTTGGCTCCTACATTCGCAGAAAGGTGCCGCCATTACCCTAAGTAATAACATTACTGCATGTTCAAAAGTCTTTTAAAAGTACCGCCTGAATGAGCTTCTGTTCAGGGTATGGGAATTGACATGTTTATAAAATGAATGACTGGCGACTTCAAATAAAAACTTCACCTTTCCTGTTTTATAACAGATCATGTTTCAGGCTTATGGGGATAAACAGGGACCATTACACGGAATGCTGATCAACACACCCTATGTTACCAAAGACTTACTGCAGTCCAAAAGGTTTCAAGCCCAGTCCCTTGGAACAACATACGTGTACGACTTGCCTGAAATGTTCCGACAGGTAAATTTGACACTTTGGAATCCTGCTGCTTTTGTGATCGTGGCTTTATAGTGTGTTGTAGGTTTGAGCTGCAACTGTTGTATATGTGTTTGTTGGAGGCACAGAGTATAATGAATCTCTGGGAGTACAAGAGTTGCCAGTGAATTGAGATGTTTAGGTGACACAAGCAGGTTTTTAAAAATGTTATCTGAATCTTGAGATGATTTTTGGCCCACATTTTACTCCCTGTTGAGAATTATTTGTATGTTTTAATAATTTCCCATTTTTTGAACTATTTATGTACTTCTGTTCGATTTATTTTGAAGATATCTGGCTTTCACACCATGTTGATCTGTAGTGATGAACATTGAACGGTGGTTCCTTTTGTGATGAAATACCTACATGAGACCTGACTATTGGTTCAGGGATAGACTGTCTTCAGTTTGATTATAAGTTGGTTAAAAGGAAACTATTTGATGGTTAAGGATTCTACATCATTGTTACATAATTTCTTTTCATAGCATAACAGGATTATTAAATGTGTAACTGAGCCATATATTCCGGGAGGGTCCCTGCTCCATGCAAAGTTAGCTAAATCCAGCCGTGACAATGGTAGAGGCACGACAATTGGCAATAGCACCCCTGTGTTAGGGAGGAGGTAGCCTCCAATGATCCCTGTTTCTGATCACTTTTCAGAGACCCTTGTTGGAAGTACTTATTTGTGGACACTGAGGACAGGATTAAGTTTGGCTGTGACGTCCTCCTCCCTTCCACCACTATCCAAAAATGACTGAATGGTACTTCCTATCGAAGCTTACATAAGTATAATGGCCATTTTATAGAGCATCTCCACCCTGGAACTGAGCTAGTGCAAGAAGCCGATATGTCCAGGATTGTAAAAAAAAAAATGGCGATGAGGTCAGGAGGGGGCATTCTGGACGTTATAAAGATATTTTTGTACTTTGATGTTTCTCAGTCCTGCATAGAACTATAAAAATTTCCAGTGCAGAAGATGGCCATGTGGTTCTTCATATCTGTGCTAGCCCTTTGCTTGAGCAACGCAGACCTAATCCCAAAGTCTTGCTATCTATTCAGAGTCTTGCAAATTCCTCTCCTTCAAATATTTATTGAATTTTCCCTTAAACGACTCTGTGATCTCTCCCTGAACCACGCCATATAGCAAAGCATTCCATGCTTCAATAATAGTGTAAAGAAATGTTTCCTAATCTCTCTCCTCACTCTCTGACAATTTTAAATTGATGATTGCTAGCTCCCTAACTAAGGAAATGTTCTTTCCCTATTCACTCTATCAAAACCCTTCATAATTTTAAAAATCTCTATGGAATTTTTCTTGGCCTTCTCTGGTCCAGTGGAAACAGTCCCAGTATCTTTGTTGTATCCCATCTCTGACATCATCCAGATGAACATAATCTGTATACTCTCTCTGGCCACCATGTAGTAATTAGTAAACTTTAAAAATTCTCATTCAATGTAGTTTGGGTGGAAATGCTAAATGTGGAGCCCTTCGTGGGATAGTAGGAAGGTTTATTTGGGGCGGCTCAGTGGTTAGCACTGCAGCCTCACAGCTCCAGCGACCCGGGTTCAATTCTGGGTACTGCCTGTGTGGAGTTTGCAAGTTCTCCCTGTGTCTGCGTGGGTTTCCTCCGGGTGCTCCGGTTTCCTCCCACATGCCAAAGACTTGCAGGATGATAGGTTAATTGGCCATTATAAAAATTGCCCCTAGTATAGGTAGGTGGTAGGGAAATATAGGGACAGGTGGGGATGTGGTAGGAATATGGAATTAGTGTCGGATTGGTATAAATGGGTGGTTGATGGTCGGCACAGACTCGGTGGGCCGAAGGGCCTGTTTCAGTGCTGTATCTCTAAACTAAACTAAACTAAACTGATGCCTGAAATGTGATTGGCTCTCCGGTCAATTTGTCATCCCAGCAGAACTTCATAATGTCATCTTCAACATTTTCACTCCTTTTCTCCCCTGAATGTGTTGACGCCTTGCTGGCTGCGATTGCTCTCCAATACCTCATCCAACTGTCCATTATTCATATGTAAGTCTCCACAGTGACCAAGCTATTTTAATGTGACAGCATCACAGCTGATTCCAATCCTCTTCTTAGCTGACATCCACATGTACATTTCCAGCAGGCGTCACTGGCTGCTGATGTGGAGCTGGAACCTTAGTTAAATTTTCCTCCCCTATCCTATTGGAGCTGGAGTCACCTTGTAGCATCCTGAATGCCTCCCTGCTAACATCCCCTCACAGGGAGTTTTAAACAAAATGTCCAGTCCCAAGCAGTCTCTGCCTAAAACTTAAAGGCAAGTAAAGGGACAAATGAGAAACACCCATCCAAGGGGTTCATAAATATCTTTGATGTATAGCATTATACAACAGCTCCTTGGAATGCACTTATATGTTCTTTAAATATTTATGTACAGCATTTCAATTTAACTTAAAAAAAAAATTATTTTTAAAGGCTTTAATCAAACTATGGACCTCTGTGGAAGTGCAGGCCTATTTATCCTCCCCACCTGCAGAGCTACTGACATTCACCGAGCTGGTACTGGATAGTCAAGGTCAACTAGTACAGCTGAACAGGCTACCTGGAGGCAATGAGGTAAGTGTAAAGAAACTGGGAAGTACGCTGTAGCCGTAGTCCTGCTATTTATCTAACTTAAACGAGCTCTCAACCGCTTAGCCAAGAAATGGCTTGTCTGGAGAATTGGACCAAATCATTCATTTGCTGAGTACAAATTAATTGCCATGGTTGCAGATATGACTTCAGAAAGTTGCTCTTTGTAACATGCTTTGGGATATCCTGAAAACTTGAAAGGAGCAATAAAAATGCAAGTTTTTTTTATTTAATTGTACAGAAAGCTAACACTACCTGTGTTTGATCACAATATCTATTATTTGCCATTCACACAGTCAACCACGCCGTCCTCATCCAATGCCTCTCCTCCGTTGTCCAGCTGAATAGGTCTACCCTTGCCTGGTTCCACTCTTACCTATCCAGTCATAACCAGATAATCTCAAAACTGCCTTCTGTAAAGTGCAGTACTCAGAATTGGACAGAATACTCCAGTTGAAGCCAAACCAATATTTTATAAAGTTGTTCTCCTTAGAGAAGAGAAGTTTGAGAGGAGATTTGATAGATGCGCTCAAAATCATGAGGGGTGTAGATAGGGTAATAGGGAGAAATTGTTCCTGTTGGCAGAAAGGTTGCGAACCAGAGCACACTGATTTAAGGTGATTGGCAAAAGAACCAACAGCGACACAAGGAAAAGCTTTTCTATGCAGCAAGTGGTTAGAATCAGGAATGAAGTGCCTGAAACCTGTACTGGAGGCAGACTTAATAGGGAAAGAATGGCGGAGTGGGACAAGCTGAGTTGCTCTTGCAGAGAGCCGGCATGCACACAATGGGCTAAATGGCCTTTATCTATGCTGTAACCTTTCTGTGATTCTTCCAGACCCCACACTAATACTTCTGGAGTCTCCCAAGAGTCTATCTTTGGCTCCCTCCTATTCCTCATCTACATGCTTCTCTTGACGACATCCTCTGAAGACATGACACCCAACTCCAAATGTACGCTGATGACACCCGACACCTGTCTTGGCCTCTCCGCTTCCTCTGTATTGTCAGATTGTATATCCAATATCCAGTTTTGGAAGAGCCACAATTTCCTTAAGTTAAACATTGGGAAAACCAAAGCCATTGTCTTCTGTCCACACCACAAACTCCATTCCCACGCTACCAATTCCATTCCAACTCCACAGGCATTGTCTCAGGCTGAGACAGACTATTACCAAGCTCGATATCATATTTGACTGAGCTGAACTTCCGATCCCATAAGGCTCTCCATCAGAAAAAATGTCTGCATTCATCTCTGGAAAAATTGCCTGTCTCCGCTTTTGCCTCAGCCCATCTGCTGGAACCTTCACCTATGTTGTTACCTCCAAACTCTACTATTCCAGTGCTGTCCTGGCCAGGCTCCTATCTTCCACTCTCCATAGTGTTGAGCTCATCCAAAACTCTGCTGCCCATATCCTAGGTCCTACTCGCCCTTCATCCCTGTGCTGGCTTACCTACCCTTTCTCCTGGTCCACAAGCACCTCAAGTTTAAAATTCCCATCCTGTTCAGGTGGACATAAAAGATCCCATGGTGCATGTGCATTGATCTTTGAACGTGACAGGACATATTGAGAGAGTGGTTAATAAAGCATATGGTATCTTGGGCTTTATAGAGGCATTGAGTACAAAAGCAGGGAAGTTATGCTGAACCATTATAAAGCTCTGGTTAGGCCACAGTTGGAGTACAGTTCTGGTCACCACACTTTAGGAAGAATGTGAGGGCTCTTGAGAGGGTACAGAGGAGATTTACCAGAATGGTTCCGGGGATGGAGGATTTTAGTTACAAGGTCAGGTTGGAAAAGCTGGGTTTGTTCTGTTTAAAACAAAGGTTGAGGGAAGATTTAATAGAAGTGTACAATATTATGACAGGCTTAGATAAGTTAGACAAGGAAAAACTGTACCCATTAACAAATGGTACAAAAGACTAGGGGACACAGATTGAAGGTTTTGGGCAAAAGATGCTGGGGGAATACAAGGAAGCACATTTTTATGCAGCGGGTGACTCGCTGCCCACAAGGGTGGTAGAAGCAGGGACAATCAATGACTTCAAGAGGAAGTTGGATGGCCACCTGATAAATAGACTTGCAAGGCTATGGGGATTGTGTCGGGGAGTGAGACTGATTGCATAGGTCCTTGGAGAGCCAGCATGGATTCGATGGGCCGAATGGCCTGTGCTGTATATGACTCTACGGTACTATTTGAAGAAGAGGAAAGTTCTCCTGGTGTATTGGCCAACATTTATATCTCAATCGAACGCACCAACTCAGATGTTCTGATCATTCATCTCATTTAATGTTTGTGTAGAAATGGACTGCCACGTTGGCCTATATAACATGACTATAGTTCAGAAGTATTTTATTGTCTGAAGTGCTTTGGAACGTCCTGAAGTTTTCTGCTTGCTTGCTGCCAGTTTTATTGAAATGTATTTTTTGTGGTAGAAACAAATGAATACAAATTCAAGAGGCTTTAGTTTCCTCTCTGCACTGTTTTAACTTTGCCACACTATGTTCCCTCATATTCCTGTTTGTGTCATTTCAACAAAACCATTTAAAGCAATAAAGTTAACAACTGATGTAAAATTACACAAACAGGAATATGATGGGGCACGTTAACTAGCACCTTAAAGTAGCACAGAGGTAAAATCAACTCCAGTGGGTTTTCTCTGTTGCTCTGTGAACTAGGGTGTTAAAATTACAGTGCTCAAGGTGCTGATTCTTTGCTGAGGCCTAATTTCACAGATGCTGAAAACGGCCCAGTACCGTACCCAGGTAAATCTTCACCTGTGAGCCCTGGCAATGAGTGTCGGTAAGCTGTTCAACTCAGGTTGGGGAAATACATAAGAACGTAAAAAATAGCGGCAGTAGAGCATATGGCTCCTCGAGCCTGCTCCGGCATTCAATACAGTAATGTCTGAACTTCTGCCTCAACTCCCGCCTGCTCCCCATATCCCTTGGTTCCCTGAGAAACAGAAATCTGTCTATCTCAGCCTTAAATATACTCAACGATGAAGCATCCACAACCCTCTGGGGTAGAGAATTCCAATGATTAACAGCCCTTTGAGTGAAGAAATGTCTCGTCATCTCAGTCCTAAATGATTAACTCTTTATCCTGAGGCGGAGCTCCTGTGCTCTAGATTTCCCAGCCAGGGGAAACAAACTCTCAATATCTACCCTGTCAAGCCCATTCAGAATCTTGTTTGTTTCAATGAGATCACCTCTCATTCTTCTGAACTCCAGAGTGTAGGCTCAATTTACTCAGTCTCTCATCATAGGACAACCCTCTCATCTCAGCAACCAATCTCGTGAAACTTCACTGTACTGCCTCCAATGCAAGTATATCCTTCCTTAGACATAGAGACCAAAACTGCACACTTCAGGTGTGGTTTCACCAAAACCTTACACAATTGCTGCAAGACTTTTTTATTCTTGTACTCCAATCCCCTTGCAATAGAGAACAACATGCTATTTGCCGCCTTAATTGTTTGCTGTTCCTGCATGTTAACTTGCTGTGTTCCTTGTACAAGTACACCCAAATCTTTCTGAGCAACAACATTTAGAAGTTTTATATCTTTACGAAAGCAGAATATTTTTGCCATTCATACTACCAAAGTGAATAACCTCACACCTGCCCACATTATACTCCATCTACCACCTTGTTGCCCACTCACTTAATCGGTCTATATCTCTTTGCAACCTCTTTGCATCCTCCTCGCAGCTTACATTCGCACAGTGGCGCAGTGGTTAGCACCGCAGCCTCACAGCTCCAGTGACCCGGGTTCAGTTCTGGGTACTGCCTGTGCGGAGTTTGCAGGTTCTCCCTGTGACCATGTGGGTTTCCGCCGGGTGCTCCGGTTTCGTCCCACAGCCAAAGACTTGCAGGTTGATAGGTAAATTGGCCATTATAAATTGCCCGTAGTGTAGGTAGGTGGTAGGAAAATGGTGGGGATGTGGTAGGAAATATGGGGTTAATGTAGGATTGGTATAAATGGGTGGTTGTTGGTCAGCACAGACTCGGTGGGCCGAAGGGCCTGTTTCAGTGCTGTATCTCTAAATAAATAAAAATAAAATAAATAAACTTTGTATCGTCAGCAAACTTTGATATGTGGCTCTCATCTCTTTGTCTGAGTCATTAATATGGATTGTAAATAGCTGAGGCCCCAGCACTGATCCTTGTAGCACTTCACTAGTTGCAGCCTGCCAACTTGAAAATGCCCCTTTTATCTGTACTCACTGCTTCCTGTCTATTAACCAATCCTCCATCCATGATAATATATTGCCCCCAACTCCATGAACCCTTAAATAAAAGCAAAATACTGCGGATGCTGGAAATCTGAAACAAAAACAAGAAATGCTGGATTCACTCAGCAGATCTGGCAGCATCTGTGGAAAGAGAAGCAGAGTTAACGTTTCGGGTCAGTGACCCTTCTTCGGAACTTATCTTGCATATTAACTTTTTTTGTGGCACCTTATTGAATGCCTTTTGGAATCTACTGGCTCCCCTTTATCTACCCGACTAGTTACATGCTCAAAAAACACTAATGAATTTGTCAAATACAGTTTCCCTTTATAAAATCATGTTGACTCTCTGATTATACTATGATTTTTAAGTGCATTATTAATAATAGATCTTAATAATAGATTCCAGCATTTTCCTGACAACTGATATCAGGCTAACTAGCCTGTAGTTCCATGTTTTCTCTCTCCCTCCTTTCTCAAATAGTGCTGTTACAGTTGCTAACTTCCAATCTACTGGGAGCATTCTAGAATGTAGGGAATTTTGGAAAATTATAACCAGTTCATCCACTATCTCTGCAGCTACCTTTTTTAGACCCCTAGGATGTAGGCCATTAGGTCCTGGGGATTTGTCAACTTTTAGTCCCTTGATTTTCTCATACTTTTTCTCTGCTGATATTACTTACCTTAAGTTCCCCACTCTTATTAGTCCCTTGGTTATTCTCTATTTCTGGTGTGTAATTTTTGTTTTCTACTGTATGACGCGACTAATCCAGTTTTCACCTGCCATTCACAAATATGCATTTCCAGCAATGTTTCCTCTCCCAAGCCCAGAGCACTGAGGCAAATTTTTATGCCCCTGTTGCTGGCTGAGACCAGTTAACTCAGCACATGTCACGCATCAAACCTGGGCTTTCCTGCTGTGTGCTGATAAGTACCACACCTGGGTGATAGCAATGTTTGTATTTAAGGTCACATAAGAAAGAACTGGCATTTATATAATACCTTTCACAGCCTCAATGTCCTTTCCGAAGTGCTTTCCAGCCAATTAAGTACTTTTGGAGGAGGGGGTGGGGTAGATGAGAGGAATAATACTTGGGTCTTACAGGATCCTGAGAATACCATCAAATGAAGATATGGTCAGATTTGCTTTCCTGTAAGAATGAGACCAAATGGGGCCAAATAAGCTTGTAAAAGATTGTCATCCACAAAGCATTGGAAGCATCGCTGAAATTGTATCCCTATCAGCAGTGGATTTACAGGAGTCCCACCCCAATTCCAGCCCTCCTGCTTATCATGATCTCCATCCTTTTTTGTATTGGGGCAAAATTACAGTTTCTAAATGCCATGTTTTATTTACAATGGTTCCTAAAAGGATTTGTTTCACTGCTTGTGGCTCAGGCACAGTTTGGCAGCATTGCAAAAATTTAGGCTTAATTTTTATTTTCTTGTTGTAAAATATGAAAAAAAACTAATTTAGTTTGAGGTTTTTAAATCTTAGCACAGCATAATTTATCAATAGTTTCCTCAAACTGTGTGTGTGTGTGTCCCCTTAACCAGTTCTTTAATATTAATCTCATGTCCAAGTGCAGAATGCATTGTGAAGAACTGAACCAGCCACACAATTTCCATTCTGTGCTGCAGTTGATGAAAACTGGGAAAATGGATAATTCCCAAAGGAGCAAGACTTGCTGCTGGTTGAAATTACCAGCCGCTCTGCGCTGCCTGGACTTGAGCATGTACTGTTTGCTCTGTCTGGAGCTGTACAAACGGTATATAATGCAGCACTGTAACATTTCAACAACTCCAAAATAAGATTTGGTGTTCTAATTAAAGAGAAAGGCTCCGGGTGGAAAGAACTCATTTATAAAATAGAGTTTAGTTTATGCCGCCAGTAAAGTAATTAATGAGCAGGGCAGCATTTTTTGATAGAAAAATCAGAAGAAACAAAATGCAAGTTTAACCCTTCAAAGGCTGCAGGACTTAATTTCTGACTTTTATTTCCTCCTTATCAACTATATAGTACAAAACAACATTACAAGCGCAGTTAGATTGAACTTGCACTTGATATTAGTCACAATGTGTCCATATGAAATTCCTTTACTCTTTATTTTAATGATGGTGTTAACCTGGTTATTTTAAATGGGTTCCACTTTTCTTAAAATAATGGACAGAGCCATGTTGTACAAATACATTCATTATTAGTGTGACACAAGGCAATTTCAACCTATTTGAGAATTGTACCCCTGTTAGGTAGATCACTGTTTACAGGGCAAGCAGACTGAAAAGTCCCTTTTGCCAGCAACTCAAATGAGCAGATTTCTTAACATTATATTCAACATCAAATGGCATCCTATGTGACTGCGACAAAGGTCAACTTTCCCTCCTCGTCCTTTTCGACCTATCTGCAGACTTTGACACGGTTGACCACACCATCCTTCTCCAGTGCCCCTCCGCTGGCATCCAGCTGGATGGGACTGCTGTCACCTGGTTTCATTCTTATCTTTCTAATCAGAGCCAGAGAATCACTTGAAATGGCTTTTCTTCCTGGTCCTGCACTCTTACCTCTGGTGTCCCCCAAGGATCTATCTTTGGCCCCCCTCCTATATCTACGTGCTACCCCCTTGGTAACATCATCTAAAAGCACAGCATTAGTTTTCACATATACACATATGACAACCAGCTCTACCTCCCCACCACCCCTCTCGACTCCTCCATTGTTGCTAAATTATCAGACTGCTTATCTGACATCCAGTACTGGATGAGCAGAAATTTCCTCCAATTAAGTATTTGGAAGACTGTTCAGTTCATGTTCCAAACCCTGTTCCCTAATTACTTACTCCATCCCTCTCCCTGGAAACAATCTGAGATTAAGCCAGTCCATTCACAACCTTGGTATCACATGTGACCCAGAGTTGAGCTTCTGACCTCTTATTCGCACCATTACTAAGACTGCCTATTTCCACCTCTGCAACATTGCCCGACTTCGTCCTTGTTTCAGCTCAAGTATTGCTGAAGCCCTCATTCATGCTTTCGTTACCTCTAGTCTTGACTATTCCAATGCATTTCTGACTGGTGTCCCACATTCTACACTCTCTAAACTTGAGGGCATCTGGTCATCCTAAACTCTGCCGCCCGTGTCTTAACTTGCACCAGGTCCTGTTCCCCTATCACCCCTGTGCTCGCTGACCTACATTGGCTCCTGGTCAATCAATGTCTTTATTTTAAAATTCTCATCCTTGTTTTCAAGTCCCTCCATGGTCTTACCCCTCCCATCTTTAATCTCCTGCAGCTGCACAACCCTTTGAGATATCTGCTCTCCTCTGATTCTGGCCTCTTGAGCATCCCCGATGATAATCGCTCCACCATTAGTGGCCACGCTTTCCGCTGTCTTGGCTGTAAGTTCTGGAATACCCTTTCTACCTCATTTTCCTTCTTTAAGACACTCCTTAAAACCTATCTCTTTGACCAAGCTTATGGCCATCTGAGCTAATATTACCTCATGTGGCTCGGTGTCATATTTTGTTTTATAATGTTCCTGTGATGCGCCTTGAGACGTTTTATTACATTAAAGGTACTATATAAATTGTTATGTCTCCTTTCTACACTTAGTTATTTTTTGCCAGTTTTTATTTCCTCAGCAATAAATGCATGTTCTCTTTTTGATCTTTAATGTCCTCAGAACACCCCAAAGAGTTTCACATTCAATTAAGTATGGTCATTTGTTGTTATGTGGGCAGCCATGGATATCGAACAGCAATAAGATAAATGACCAACTAATCTATTTTTCGGTGTTTTCTGAGAGAAATGTTGACCACGACACAGGAGAACTTCCTGATCATCATCAAATAGTGCCATGGGATCTTTTGCATCCATCTGAATAGGTAGACGGGACCTTGGTTTCAAGGCTCATCTGAAAGACAACATCCCTGACAATGAAGAATTTGCTCTGTACAGTACTAATGTATCAGCCTAGATTATATGCTTAAATCCTGATGTGGGACTTAAATCCCTTATCACCTGAGGGTGCTACCTCTGAGCCAAACTGACATCGGGTATCTGTTATTGAATATACTATTTAGTTGGTAAGCATGGAATTGAGCCATCCAGATGACGAAGGTCCTACGACCAACCTCTGTGTCTCAACGCAAAAGTAAAATACTTTGGATGCTCGACTCTGTCAAGTTAGCTGATCTGAACAATAGAGCAGTAAGAATGCTGTAACTGGCTACAGTGCCGCCCACCAGGGTAGGGAAGGAAAATTGGCCAAGATTTCCATTTCTGCTTTCTAGAAAATTTGTATGTTTGGATGAAGGCTAAGAATAAGATTGTGCTTGATTGCAGTGTCTTCCATGGTTGCATACCCTGCATATTTGTCTCTATCTTTATTATGCCTGCCAAAACTAATCTGCTCACTTAGCTTCTGAATTACCAGCCACAGGGAGGTAGAAGAGAACGGTGGTGTTTAGATTGTTGTTTGCTTTTAATAATTTCATTTATTATTCCCCTCCCTGGCTGGTGACCTGCATCCCCTTCCTTGCCAATCCTGCTGAGATCAGGACATTTATCCTGAGAGATGCATGGGCATTATTTCCAGTCCCTCTGGCACTGTACTTTGAAAACAACAATATGCCAGATTTTGCTCTCTGTGGCCAGTCATTCATTACACAAGCATTTGCCCACAGATTTTCTGTGGGATTTTGCACTGGAACTTGCTGGAAATTAGAAAGCCAAAATAGTGCAACACCCTCTGCAGGGGATCTGGGACCTGTGCAAACCAGGCAAGCAGGTGTGTATCTCTTTAACCAATCAGATTGGAGGATCGTTAATGAGTAGTGCAGAGACTGAATTGGAAGTGTTAGAATATTTATTTCAATGTCAAATGAGGTATGCAAGAGGAGAAAAAGAGAAGGAAAGAAGAATATGATTGAGAAAGATAAGAAATAAAGAAAAAGTTTTTAAAAATATCTTAAATCTTTAATTAAAAGTTGGAGGAATGAGACACCACATTTGTAAAAGTTGATTTTCAGTGCCAAAGAGGTTGTTTAGCAGTCATTAAGAATCATGCTATTAAAAATTTACTTACACTGGAATAGACCAGCCCTAACTTTTTTTTTTGGAGTGTTTAGTGGCTGTCCATCATGCAAGTCCAGTAACTTCATGCTCTTCATTTGTTTCAATGCAGAGTCTCTCATCAAGATGCAATTCCTGCACAGCTTTTGAAGGAATAGGACAGCTTAAACAGTGCCTACTGATTTCCGCATTTGTTGTGCATGTGCAGTTGCTGCAAGTTGCTGTCTGATTTACTCTTGAATAACGGTGAATGCTGATAGCCTCACTGTTATTTCTACAACAAAATCTGGCCCAATATATTGCAGCACTAGGCCATCTGGATAAAATAATCTCTTGCAATTTGGATTTGCACAGTGAATGAGTGATATTTCAACTGGATCTTTATACACCATTGGTCCAGGTGCACACTCAACTAGTTTGCCTGTAAATACATACTTTTGGTCAGGATTATGCTTATTTGGGGGGAAAAATTCTGCAGGAAATATTTGTCTCTTTTTAGCTCATTGAATCACTCATGCTGAAATTGAATGTACTAAAAGAAAATCTGATCTTTTACAAGAGGTTAATAATGTTTGAAAGATGATTGATATGTGCTCGACTCACCATATTCAGAGTACTGCTGAGCATGAAATAATCTGTGGCCCTTTCTGCTGGATCAGGACTGTGTAGAAAGTGCTGTCATGTCTGGACCAAGGAGTTTATTATTTATTTAGAGATACAGCACTGAAACAGGCCCTTCGGCCCACTGAGTCTGTGCCGACCAACAACCACCCATTTATACTAACCCTACAGTAATCCCATATTCCCTACCATCTACCTACACTAGGGGCAATTTACAATGGCCAATTTACCTACCAACCTGCAAGTCTTTTGGCTGTGGGAGGAAACCGGCGCACCCGGCGAAAACCCACACGGTCACAGGGAGAACTTGCAAACTCCGCACAGGCAGTACCCAGAATTGAACCCGGGTCACTGGAGCTGTGAGGCTGCGGTGCTAACCACTGCGCCATCCATAGTTGAGAAGTAGTTTAGTCTATGGAGTTTGGAGAAAGCCTGTGTTTATCTAATTGAACATTAGTATTGAAATATCTTTATGGTTCAATGAAAATGATTATTATAATGGTTGTTTGGAGCTCCCTGATGGATCAGTTTGTAAGCATGCTGCTGAGTGTGGAGCTGAGCCATATATGCTGTTACGACCAGGTGAGAGGGGTCTAGGGGTTCCTTCTCAGCCTTAGCCTGGTTTAACCTTAACAGGGTTTAATTTTTTTTTTAAAACCACATTTTAGCTCCCCCTTAGTGAATCCTTGTTCACCGCTTTCCAATTGTAAGGCAAAGAAATCGATTCAGACAGGATTTTTTAGATTTTAAACAAGCAAGATAGAAGTTTATTAATCTTAAACTCTAATCCAGTTACTGACTACGAATATGCGACGCGACCAGGCTAGCATGTATATGTGATGAGCACACACGCAGATAGAGACAGAAAAGTAGAAAAGAATAAAGAGGAAATGTTTGAGGCAGTAGATGGGTTTCTATTTTACTGTCCTTTGAGTTTGCTGTGAAGTCTTTGGTTGCCGGTCAGACTTGTAATTCGTTGCGGCCCAGTGCACACTTCAACTTGTTTCGAGGTCGGAATCTTTCCTCTCCTGAGGTTTACGTGTCTTCCATGGGTCCGGTGCCTTGGGGAAAAAGTGAGAGAGAGAGAGACTTCCTTGCTCCAGCTTTAGTTTCAACTGCCTTCTACCTTTCTCTCTGGCACCATTCAAAAAACCCCAAGTTGCCCAACAGGTTAGTCATGTGACAACCTGGTTTGACCACTTCTGTTTGTGGATTCTGCCATCTTAGCAGTCATCCTGGAATGTGAGCTTCCTCGCCTTCAATGTCTGGTGATCACAGTCCATTTTGGTTTAAGTGGACCAGGGAACAGTCCTTTGTCTCTCCAAGCACTGTCTGTTAGTATGCAAATATTTTTCCAGCCAAGTGTCTGCTGATTTTTGTTTTTAACCAGTCCTTTCTTCACTCCAGCAACAGTTTAAAATCAATGTGCATATGACAAAATTAATATGCCTCATTCTTGGCAGGTGAGGGTCTGTATGACAATGCCAACACAGTTCTCTGTACCAGGTTCGATGATCTCCATTGGAGCTGTTGTTAGGAAGAGAATGTTGCTGAAGTACACGCGTACGATTGTTGTGGGACTACAGAATTGGGCTTGGTTATGATGTAAATGCTCAAGTAAAGAGCAGCCACTTGAGCGAGGCTCCGAATGATGGGCAGTGCCCACAGAACTGCATCCTTGTATGAACCAGCATCTTCAGAAAAAGGGGGAAATGAGTCATTTTGTCTGCCTGACTATTTGGAAACATTGTTTTGAAAGCAGCATCCCCATTGGTTAGGCTATTGCATCATGGATTATTACCTGAGCCACGTGCAAATTGGCATAGGGCAAATAAGATTAGAGAAATAAATGTGTGGCTCAAAGACTAGAAGTGGGTTCTGATTCGTTGGGTACTGGGGAAAGTGGGGGTAGATTGAGACGGTCTACACTTGAACCATGTTGCGGCCAGTGTTCTAATGAGCTGCATAATTAGGGTTTTAAACTAAATAGTGGGGGCAAGGGATCAAATTTGGGAAGATGTGGTAAATCAAAGAGTAGAGACAAGGCAAGAGAGAAAGGTATTAATATGGGAATTGATAAACCGACCGTGACCGGAAGGGACAGTGAGTTCAAATCTAAGAGTAAATCAGATAAGGCTAGACTTTACAAAAATAATAGGACAAAAGTAAAGGCTATGTATCTGAATGCACGTAGCATTCGAAACAAAACAGAGATGAACTGATAGTGCAAATAGAAATAAATAAGTACGATCTGATGGCCATTACAGAGTCATGGCTGCAGGATGACAAAGATTGGGACCTGAATATTGAAGGGTCCATGATATTTAGGAAGGATAGGAAGCTAGGAAAAGGTGGAGTGGTGGCTCTGTTAATTAATGATGGTATTAGCACATTAGAGAGGGATGACCTAAGTTCAGGAAACCAGGATATAGAAGCTGTTTGGGTAGAGATGAGAAATGATAAAGACAAGAAGTCACTTGTGGGAGCAGTGTACAGGCCCCCTAACAGTAACCACACAGTAGGACACAGTATAAAGGAAGAAATAATGGGAGCTTGTCGGAAAGGTACAGCGATAATCATGGGGGATTAAATCTACATGTAGACTGGAAGAATCCGATCGGCAAAGGTAGCCTAGATGAGGAATTTGTAGAATGTTTTTGGGATAGTTTCTTAGAACAGCACGTTCTGAAGTCGACCGGAGAGCAGGCTATACTAATCCTAGTACTGTGCAGCGAGATGAGATTAATTGATGATCTCATAGTGAAGGCGCCCCCAGGTCGCAGTGATTGAATTTTACATTCAGTTTGAGTGAGAGAAGAATGGGTCCAAGACTAGTATTTTAAACTTAAGGGCAATTATGAGGGCATGAAAGCAGATCTAGCTAAAATAGAGATGCAGTGGCAGACATTTAAGGGGAAGGTTCAGAATACACAGAATAGATACATCCCAATGAGCAAGAATAATTCCAAGGGGAGGACCCACCACCATCCGTGGTTAACTAAAAAAGTTAAAGGTAGTACTAGACTTAAAGAAAAAGCATATCATTGTGCAAAGATGGATGGCAGGTTAGACGATTCGACAGAATATAAAAATCAGCAAAGAATGACTAAGATTGATGAGGGAAAAATTAGATTGAGAGAAAGCTAGCTAGAAATATAAAAAAGATAGTAAGAGTTTCTATAGATATTTTTTGAAAAAAGAGTTAACAAAGTGAGCTTTAGTCCTATAGAAAGTGAGTCTGGGAATTAATCAGGGAAAATAAGGAGATGGCGGATGATTTGAACAGGGTTATTTTGGATTCGTCTTCACTATTGAGGATACAAGTAACCTCTCAGAAATAGCTATAAATCAGGAAATGGAAAGGAGGGAGGAACTTGAGAAAATTGACAATCACCAAGGAAGTGGTATTGAGCAAATTGTTGGAACTGCAGGCTGACAAGTCCCCGGGTCCTGATAGACTTCATCCAAGGGTCCTAAAGAAGTAGCTAGTGAGATAGTTGATGCGTTGGTTTTGATTTTCAAAAATTCCCGAGATTTGGGGAAGGTTCCATTAGATTGGAAAATAGCAAATGTAACTCCTTTATTCAAAAAGCGAGGGAGACAAAAAGCAGCAAACTACAGACCTGTTAGCTTAACATCTGTCTTGGGGAAAATATTAGAAGCTGTTATTAAAGACTTTATAGCAAGTCGCTTGGGAATCAGGCAGAGTCAACATGGTTTTGTGAAAGGGAAAGAGTTCTTTGAAGAAGTAACATATGCTGTGGATAATGAGGAACTGGTGGATGTACTGTACTTAGATTACCAGAAGGCATTTGATTAGGTGCCACATCAAAAGTTATTGCGGAAAATAAAAGCCCATGGTGTAGGGCGTAGCATATTGGCATGGATAGAAGATTGGCTAGCTAACAGGAAACAGTAGGCATAAATGGGTCATTTTCTGGTCGGCAAGATGTAACAAGTGGTGTGCCACAGGGATCAATGCTGTGGCCTCAATTTTTTACAATTTATATAAATGACTTTGATAAAGGGACCGAAGATATGGTTGCTAAATTTGCTGATGACACAAAGATAGGTAGGAAAATAAATTGTGAAGGAGGCTACATAGAGATAGGTTAAGTGAGTGGGCAAAGATCTGGCAAATGGAGTATAATATGGGAAAGAGTGAAATTGTCCATTTTGGCAGGAAGAATTAAAAAAAAAAAGCATATTATCTAAATGGTGAGAGATTGCAGAGCTCTGAGATGCAGAAGGATCTGGGTGTCCTAGTGCATGAATTGCAAAAGGTTAGTATGCAGGTTCAGCAAGTAATTAGGAAAGCTAATAGAATGTTATCATTTATTGTGAGGGGAATTGAATACAAAAGTAGGGAGGTTATGTTTCAATTATACAGGGCATTGGTGAAACCACATCTGGAGCACTGTGTACAGTATTGGTCTCATTATTTAATGAAGAATATAAATTCGTTGGAAGCAGTTCAGAGAAGGTTTACTAGACTAATAGAAACACAGAAAATAGGAGCAGGAATAGGCCATTCAGCCCCTTGGGCCTGCTCCGCCATTCAAAAAAAGATCATGGCTGATAGTCTAATTCAGTACCCTGTTCCCGCTTTCTCCCCATATTCCTTGATCTCTTTGGCATTAAGAAATATATCTATCTCCTTAAATATATTTAATGACTTGGCCTCCACTGCCTTCTGCGGTAGAGAATTCCATAAGTTCACCACCCTCTGAGTGAAGAAATTTCTCCTCATCTCGGTTCTAAATGGTTAACCCTGTATCCTGAGACTGTGACCCCTAGTTCTGGACTCCCCAGCCATCGGGAACATCCTCCCTGCATCTAGCCTGTCTAGTCCTGTTAGTTTTTTATAGGTTTCTATGCGATCCCCTCTCATTCTTCTAAACTCTAGTGAATATAGGCCTAGTCGACCCAGTCTCTCCTCATACGTCAATCCTGCCATCCCAGGAATCAGCCTAGTAAATCTTTTTTGCACTCCCTCCATGGCAAGAACATCCTTCCTCAGATAAGGAGACCAAAACTGCACACAATACTCCAGATGTGGTCTCACCAAGGTACTGTATAACTGCAGGAAGACATCCTTGCTCCTATACTCAAATCCTCTTGCAATGAAGGCCAACATACTATTCACCTTCCTAATTGCTTGCTGCACCTGAACACTTGATTTCAGCGACTGCTGTTCAAGGACACCCAGGTCTCGTTGCACCTCCCCCTTTCCCAATCTGTCACCATTCAAATAATCTGTTTTTCTATTTTTACAACCAAAGTGGATAACTGCACATTTATCCACGTTATACTGTATCTGCCATGTATTTGCCCACTCACCCAACTTGCCCAAATCACATTGGAGCCTCTTTGCATCCTCCTCACAGCTCACATTCCCCTCCAGCTTTGTGTCGTCTGCAAACTTGGAAATGTTACATTTAGTTCCCTCACCCAAATCATCAATATATATTGTGAATAGCTGGGGTCCAAGCACTGATCCCTGCGGTACCCCACTAGTCACTGCCTGGCACCTGGAAAAAGATTCATTTATTCCTACTCTCTGTTTGCTGTCTGTCAACCAGTTCTCAATCCATGCCAGTATATTACCCCCAATCACATGCTTTAATTTTGTACACTAACCTCTTATGTGGGACTTTATCAAAAGCCTTCTGAAAATTCAAATACACCACATCCACTGGTTCTCCCTTATCCTACCAGTTACGTCCTCAAAAATCTCCAGTAGATTTGTTAAGCATGAATTACCTTTTGTAAACCAATGCTGACTTTGCCCAATCCCGTTTATGCTTTCTAGGTGTTCTGCTATCACATCCTTTATAATAGACGCTAGCATTTTCCCCACTACTGATTTAAGGCTAACTGGTCTGTAGTTCCCTGTTTTTTCTCTCCCTTTTTTAAATAGTGGCGTTACATTTGCCACCCTCCAATCTGGAATGAGCGGGTTGTCTTATGAGGAAAGTTTGGACAGGCTAGGCTCGTATCCTCTGGAGTTTAGAAGAGTAAGAGGCGGCTTGATTGAAACATTTAAGATCCTGAGGGGTCTTGACAGGGTGGATATGCAAAGGTTGTTTCCCCTTGTGGGAGAATCTAGAACTAGGGGTCACTGTCTAAAAATAAGGGGTCGCCCATTTAAGACAGAAGAGAAATTTTTTCTTTCAGATGATTGAGTCTTTGGAACGCTCTTCCTCAAAAAGTAGTGGAAGCAGAGTCTTTAAGTATTTTTCAGGCAGAGGTTGGTAGATTCTTGATAAGCAAGGGGGTGTAAGGTTGTCGGGGGTAGGCGGGAATGTGGAGTCGAGGTTTCACTCAGATCAGCCATGATCTTGTTGAATGGCGGAGCAGACTCGAGGGGTCGAGTGGCCTACTGCTCCTAATTTGTATGTTGGCATGCATTTAGTGGCATAGTAACTTAAATTTTTATCTTTTGACGGATCATGGTTCATGAAGCTGCTGATGCAGTAGTATTATATTTGATCAGATTTTATTTTGTCAGGGTAAATCAGGTGACTGCAGTTTCCTTGTACTGGCAACAGATGAAGCAAACCTATCACTTATTAATAATTTAGAATAATTATTGTCATTTTTCTTTTGTGTCAAAAGGAGCTTGAGTTCATTTCAGTGACTAAAACAATGTTTTTAAAGGTTGAACTTTAATAATTTTGGTAGACTGACGATGTACTGAGGCTAAGAAGAAATGTGCTCACTTAATGTACTTCTGCTGAAATCCTATTGTATAACACAAAACAAACTAAATCCTGCAGGATTTGAGAAGATCCCATTGTAACTGTTAAACCTGTGCTGGCTATCTTATAGACACTTCTCTAATCCTTTATTATTTACGCTTTGGGATATGGTAGGATTTTTATACTCTTGATTTTCCATCATTATTTAAACTCAGGATTGCTGACTGAAGCATGATTTCTGCAGAAACATGTTGTGCAATGAAAGACTTTATATGGGAAATCCTGTATTTTATTACAGTAGTAAGGTGACCATTGAACATCGTTTGCCTGCAACCTCCTTATGAAAATGTTGGCCTGGATTTTGCAGTCAGTGGTGAGATGATGCTCACCACAATCTATAAGAAAGCCACCCATAAAGATCTAGTGATCTCTATGGCATGGATTTCCCCTTTCCCAACTTAGTTTGAATCTGGCGCCAAATCAGGGGGATCTCCAGGTGTTCAGCAACAGTGATGTCATCAAACAGGGTATACAGCCAATTGCATCAAGTATTCTCAGAGGCAGCAAACCAGGAAATAAAATGCAATGAATTTTTCACTTTCAATTAAAATTTCACAGAGCGTGAAATAAATTATTGGGACATACACATGCAATTAAAGTAGAAACTGAAATGATATAAACTTTTTTAAAAAACAATTATTTTAAAATTTTGAATTTTTATCATAATGGAGAAATTTGGCATTCCACAAATATAAAATTAGGTTTTCAAAGCCAATGAGGGTGTTCAGTAGCAATTAAGAACCCAGTTACACCTCATTCAACAAGGTGTAACTTTTCCAAGGGATTTTAGAGTGAGACCATAAAAGGGCAAGTTTTTGTCAGTTCAGTGATTTCTAATTGATTGCAATCTGGGGAGGACTTCAACAGTGCATTCTGTGGTGAAACATTGAATCACTCACAGAAACTTCTGTATTTTCGCTTTTAACTGTGCCTGTACAGACTCCAGAAGTTACTCAGTTTCACAGGAGTAATGATGCAGAATTGAGCCTAAGAACATAAGAAATAGGAGCAGGAGTAGACCATTTGGCCTATCGAACCTACTCTGCCATTCAGTAAGATCATGGCTAAACTTTTAAATCAACTCCCAATTTCCCAACCTAATCCCATATCTCTTGATTCTCTTAAGTGCCCAATAACTATTGCTCAGTCTTGAAAATACTCATTGACTGAACATCCACAGCCCTCTGGGGGTAGAGAATTCCAAAGATTCATAACCCTCTGAGTGGAGGAATTTCTCCTCATCTCAGTCCTAGTTCCTTATCCTGAGAATATCACCCTTAGTTCTAGACTCTCCAGCCAGAGGAAACAGCCTCCCAGCATCTAACCTGCCAAGCCCTCTAAGAATTTTATACGTTTAAATGAGATTATCTCATTATTCTAAACTCCAGAGAATATAGATCCGTTCTACTCAATCTCTCCTTACAGGAGAGTCCTCTCATCCTAGATATCAATCTAGTGAACCTTCGTTGCACTCCCTCTGAAGCACGTATATCCTTCCTTTGATGAGACCAGAACTGTATACAGTACTGCAGGTGTGGTCTCACCAATTGCAACAAGACGTCCTTACTCTCATACTCCAACCCCCTTGCAATAAAGGCTGACATATCATTTGCCTAATTGCTTGCTGCATCTGCATGTTAACTTTGATTTGTGTACAAGGATTCCCAAATCCCTTTGAATACTAACATTTACTAGTCTCTCACCTTTTTAAAAAGAAATTCTGCTTTTCCATTCTTCCTACAAAGTGAATAATTCTACACTTCCCCATATTAGACTCTATCTGCCACGTAGCTGATCTATATCACTTTGCAGCTTCTTTGTGCCCTCTTCACAGCCTATTCCCCCACCTGGTTTTATAGCCATTGTGTTAAAGCACATTCACTGGGCTGCATTCTAGTTTAGAGTGGTTCTGTGGCAGGAATCTTGCCTTGCTGACTACATGTTATATCCCAGGAAATGTTGGAGCTGTTTTGTTCGAGTATTCCCAGTTCTCAAAGAGTTAGCTTTGACAGTTGCCCTATTGTGGGATTTTGTTTGTTTTGTGCAATACTATAGTACGGTTTCCCAGACAAGTTATAGAACCAGCAAGGAAGAATTTATCTGTTTACATTTTATAGCAAAATTGTGCCTGTATGTCTCAGGGCACACTCACCATTTCACAACAGATAGCAAGCTAAAAACACCCTCCTCCAAATGAGAACTAAATACTCCTTCCCTTGACCCTAGTTAGTCAGTCGGGCAACTGACTATTTCATTACATTATTTCAAAATGCCCTTTTAAGCAGCTACTTATTGCCACATAATTTGGAGGGTTTTGCAGTTTTGGACTCTGTAATGCTTGCTGCAATGTTATTTATATTCCAAGAGCGGGTATGTTGTTGATAGTGCTGATAACTCGACACTATTTGGTTTCCTATCAGCTAATAAAAAGTGTTATATAATTTGCATTCATCGGGTGGCATTGGTTAAAAGAGAAATCTTGACTCTGGCATCTGGAGAACTCGACCATTTTGCAACCTTTGTTTGTTTGAACAGGCGGGTGGGGCTTCAATTTAACATCCCATCTAAAAGATGGCACCTCTGTCAGTGTGGCATGCCTTCAGTGCTAGAGTAAGTACCTAAATTCTGGAATGAGGCTTGATTGTTGAGCACTCAGCCAAGCTGATAAGCTTTCTGTTTTTAATTCTGTCAGTAAACCTATTCCTACATATTTTCCTGTCTATTGTTTGCTGTCAAAATTTTGGTGACAGATTAAATGTTGAGGCCATATTTTAATCACCAATTTTATTGTATAACAGATTTGTTTTTCTTTGAGATAACAGAAATATAATTAGTACAACAGTCACTGATTTTCCTAGAAGAGACGATCTGTTTGTAGACCAAGGTCTCAATTGCCTGTATAACAACTTGTTAATTATTTTTTGCTAGAAATTACAAAGGGAAGCAGTGGCTGGGTGTAGAGAGGGTCCTTAGACTAGATCTAGTTATGAATAATGAAATAGATCAAGTAGATGTATCGAATATGGGTGAACGCCTCCGAAGTAGTGACCATAATATGATGAGAATTAAGGTTAAAATAGACAAGAGAAAAGTTAGTACAAAAGCAAGGACTCCAACTTGGAATGGGACAGATTTTAGAAAGAGGAGGAGTGAGATGGAAAGAGAAATTGAAAGGCAGGCAGGACTTAAGATCAACAATGGGATATTATTAAAATGGAGATTGCAGTTGCAAAGTTGTAGAATAAATGTATGCTGTTACAAAAAAAAAATGACTACGTCCAGTTTCAGGATGCTGTGAATAAATAGAGGTTAGCAACAAACTGAAATTGAAGAAAAGAGCTTATAGATGAGATAAAAACAAAAGTGAATATGAGATAATAAGGAAACAGATTGAGAAAAGGATAAGGAAACCATTAAGCTAATATGAGGAGAGAATCCTAAGAATATTCTACAAATAGATCAGTAAAAAGAGTGTTACGCCAATGTACTTTGTTGAATGATCATTTTCTTTAATCCATTGATTGGAGATATGTATTTGTATTTTTTTTTAAGACATTTTTAAAAGACCAGCGAAAAGGATGATTTTGCTGGCAGCTTAAGTTGGCTACCTAATTTGCAACACTGCATCCTCCACTGCAAAATGTCTGTTAATTCCCCAGCAAGAACCAAGACCCGTTAAGTTTAAAGGAACTGATTTTTGTTTTGCAAGGAAAGAAATACTGCCAACTGCTATGTTTTGAATCTTTCTCTCTCTCCTCCCTGTCCCCTTTTCTTTCTCTCTCTCTCTCTCTCTCTCTCTCTTCTCTCTCTCTCTCTCTCTCTCTCTCTTCTCTCTCTCTCTCTCTCTCTTCTCCCCCCCCCATCTCTCTCTCCCCCCCCCATCTCTCTCTCCCCCCCCCCCCCATCTCTCTCTCCCCCCCCCCCCATCTCTCTCTCCCCCCCCCCCATCTCTCTCTCCCCCCCCCCCCATCTCTCTCTCCCCCCCCCCCATCTCTCTCTCCCCCCCCCCCATCTCTCTCTTCCCCCCCCATCTCTCTCTTCCCCCCCCCATCTCTCTCTTCCCCCCCCATCTCTCTCTTCCCCCCCCCCATCTCTCTCTCTCCCCCCCCATCTCTCTCTCTCCCCCCCCATCTCTCTCTCTCCCCCCCCATCTCTCTCTCCCCCCCCATCTCTCTCTCCCCCCCCCATCTCTCTCTTCCCCCCCCATCTCTCTCTCCCCCCCCCATCTCTCTCTCTCCCCCCCCCATCTCTCTCTCCCCCCCCCATCTCTCTCTCCCCCCCCATCTCTCTCTCCCCCCCATCTCTCTCCCCCCCCCATCTCTCTCTTCCCCCCCCCCATCTCTCTCCCCCCCCCCCATCTCTCTTCCCCCCCCCCATCTCTCTTCCCCCCCCCCATCTCTCTTCCCCCCCCCCCATCTCTCTTCCCCCCCCCCATCTCTCTTCCCCCCCCCCATCTCTCTTCCCCCCCCCCATCTCTCTCTCTCCCCCCCCCCATCTCTCTCTCCCCCCCCCCATCTCTCTCTCCCCCCCCCCCATCTCTCTCTCCCCCCCCCCCATCTCTCTCTCCCCCCCCCCATCTCTCTCTCCCCCCCCCCCATCTCTCTCTCCCCCCCCCCCATCTCTCTCTCCCCCCCCCCATCTCTCTCTCCCCCCCCCCCCATCTCTCTCTCTCCCCCCCCCATCTCTCTCTCCCCCCCCCAATCTCTCTCTCCCCTCCCCCCCCCATCTCTCTCTCCCCCCCCCCAATCTCTCTCTCCCCCTCCCCCCCCCATCTCTCTCTCCCCCCCCCCCATCTCTCTCTCCCCCCCCCCCATCTCTCTCTCCCCCCCCCCCAATCTCTCTCTCCCCCCCCCCAATCTCTCTCTCCCCCCCCCCAATCTCTCTCTCCCCCCCCCCCAATCTCTCTCTCCCCCCCCCCCAATCTCTCTCTCCCCCCCCAATCTCTCTCTCCCCCCCCAATCTCTCTCTCCCCCCCCAATCTCTCTCTCCCCCCCCAATCTCTCTCTCCCCCCCCAATCTCTCTCTCCCCCCCCCAATCTCTCTCTCCCCCCCCAATCTCTCTCTCCCCCCCCCCAATCTCTCTCTCCCCCCCCCCAATCTCTCTCTCCCCCCCCCCCCAATCTCTCTCTCCCCCCCCCAATCTCTCTCTCCCCCCCCCAATCTCTCTCTCCCCCCCCCCAATCTCTCTCTCCCCCCCCCCATCTCTCTCTCCCCCCCCCATCTCTCTCTCCCCCCCCCATCTCTCTCTCCCCCCCCCATCTCTCTCTCCCCCCCCCCATCTCTCTCTCCCCCCCCCATCTCTCTCTCCCCCCCCCATCTCTCTCTCCCCCCCCATCTCTCTCTCCCCCCCCCATCTCTCTCTCCCCCCCCCATCTCTCTCTCCCCCCCCCATCTCTCTCTCCCCCCCCCATCTCTCTCTCCCCCCCCCCATCTCTCTCTCCCCCCCCCCATCTCTCTCTTCCCCCCCCCCCCATCTCTCTCTTCCCCCCCCCCATCTCTCTCTCTCCCCCCCCCCATCTCTCTCTCTCCCCCCCCCCATCTCTCTCTCTCCCCCCCTCCCCCCCCATCTCTCTCTCTCCCCCCCCATCTCTCTCTCTCCCCCCCCCATCTCTCTCTCTCCCCCCCCCATCTCTCTCTCTCCCCCCCCCATCTCTCTCTCTCCCCCCCCCATCTCTCTCTCTCCCCCCCCCATCTCTCTCTCTCCCCCCCCCATCTCTCTCTCTCCCCCCCCCATCTCTCTCTCTCCCCCCCCCATCTCTCTCTCTCCCCCCCCCATCTCTCTCTCTCCCCCCCCCATCTCTCTCTCTCCCCCCCCCATCTCTCTCTCTCCCCCCCCATCTCTCTCTCTCCCCCCCCATCTCTCTCTCTCCACCCCCATCTCTCTCTCTCCCCCCCCATCTCTCTCTCTCCA